>NW_027601195.1:0-36881 GCF_964058835.1 Carex rostrata
AAAATCATAGGAACCCCTGCAGAGATAGTTATACTAATTAATTATAGGTTTACCAAATAAAATGTAATAAATTAGTATTTAATTCATTAATTAGATCTTTAATACTGATCATTTGTAAAATTAAATATATTATTGCCTTAGATGAAAAAGTATTTTTTATCCAAATTAATTTATAAACTAAATTCACTAAAATTTATTATCTAAAGTTCAAAATTTAAATTTTAATGATAAAGTTTTACGTAAAATTTTAAAAATTTTCCGCTTTAGAACAAACTTAGAACAACAAAAAGAATTAAATTAAAATTTTCAGATAGAAATAAGCTAAAATTACAAATTTTAATTTAATGTTTCTCTAAAAATATCAAATTTTGATTTAATAATGAAATTTAAATTAAACACATTTTGATTTAAAAATAAAAATTTTAAGCAAAAAGATTTGATTGAATTATTTATTTTTTTGTTATCCACTAGACTTAGAAGAAAAATCTAAAAATTTTATAAATTTTTCATTAAAAACCTACGAACTAAATTTTTTTATGAACAAACTTATACCAAGAATTTTAGATGTACAATTTCTAGTTTTTAGAATTATGAGGTCTAGATATTGTCTAAAAGTAATACAAAATGTAGAACTTTTTTATATACATAATAAATGACAAAAAAAAAATATCTATAAATTTGATACATAAGATAAATTACATATGTAGGCGCAAGGTATAAGAAGTTTCTACTTTAGAAGTTCTATAACAGTATTTTTTAACATATAGTTAAAAAAGGGAAAGTATAGCTAGCAATTTATCAAGTAAGTTGTATCATATAATTTTCTTATGAATCAGAAGGGTATTAAATCACGTTATAAAAACATACAATCAGATGTATCAATTTTGTATCTGTTCGTATTTTTTTCGGCTTTTTTATCATAAATAATAAATAGTCTAATTGTGTATCCTGTTAAATCAACTTTAACAAATAAAATTGTCTTTTTTAGACAAAATTTTTATACATAGGTAAAAAAATTACTAATCAAAGTGCAAATTTTGGTTAAATTCTTCATAAAATTTGCTAGTTTAAAAAAATCTGCCATATTTAAATTCGTCTATAAATTATATAAAATTCAAAATAGATTTCTTTTGTAGATACCTTTTAACCAGGCAACTTAGAATAATTTATTCTCAGTACACTTTACTTTTTTTCAACTTTTTAAAAACCTTAAATTTTAAAACTGAAAATCAGCCATCTGCTTTATTCATTTCCAATATAGAAAATTCTAATTATTGAATTGAACTTTGAATGCCCATAGAGTTTAAAATTTTTGTGGACTCATAACGTACCAATTATTCACAATAATAGAAAAGTGCTAAAAAGTTTTTGTTACCATAACAACTTAGATAAACTAAATTTAAACAAAAAATCTTGTTTTTTTTCTATTCTTTGTTCTATGATACTTATTCTTCTTTAAAAATTTTCTAAATAAAAGTATGTGTTAGTCTGGTATTATAGCTGGGATAGCGAATACCGTTTTTCGAATACACATGTACAACTAGAGAATGAGAAACATGTAAAAAAGAAGAATTATTATTCTAGAATGTGTGTATATTAAATCGAAAATTTGGTTTTTCATACATTTTCGGTTTTTAGAAAAATTATAAATTTTGGTATTAAACATTAGATTCTTAGAACTTTAAACTAAGATCTATGTATTACTGTGTTACACAATATACCAATTTCACATTGTTGTTCAAGTATTTTAGAAAAAAGACTTAGTTAAAATATAGAAAAAAGGAGAATAAAGTGATGAAGAATGGTATTTTCAGGCCTTTGGCTTTTCTCAATGTGTTTACATCGAAACACTGATGCAATGCACATAGGATGCACCAGCTGTAAGAGCAGCGTGAATCTAAAATTCACTATTACTTTTTATATGTCTAGTTTTATAGAAAAATTCTCTCTGTAAATTCAACGAACAAACTAAAAAGAATGAAAATTCTAAAAATGAAAAGAACACACCATATATACTAAGCAAAAAAAAAAGCAGTGGCAGAGAAACAAGAATAAAATCCATTTATCAAACTGTCTATTGGTGTGTTCTTCTTTTTCTCCTTTTTTCTGCCAGAAAACGCACGGCATGGTGCGCAAAAAAAAATGCACCTTTTCCTTTTTTACTCTAGATGATACATTGTTTAGGTTACAAAATTATATGGGCATTAAAAAACTGACTATGTGTTCTATACATTGAATAAACCAATCTCTTCGAATTCTAAATTTTCTACTTATTCTCGCTTTTTTTTCTAAAAATTCCTAAAATTCGAGATTTTTTAACTTATTCTAATGATTTAGAATCTAAAATATAAGTGAACATTGTGTTCAAATACACATCTATAAAAAGGGCACTAAACAAAAACTTGTTAATGAATTTAATATGCGGTGTATATGAATTGTTTATGAAAATTTTTTTTGGTAAATGTAGATTGATGATTTTAGTATTCAGTATAGGACGCCACTAAATTTAATATTAATAAATTTTGAGAGAAAAAAAATAAATTATTATAAAAAATTTAAAACACGAGCCCCTGAAACCCGTTGAATGAAGAAAAAAAAGAGTTCTTTTTTTCCTTTCTATATTTCCTTCCTTAATAAGGAATCTTTATTAATAGTACATTTACTTATTTAATAATGGATTTATATAATGGATTAAAATACATTGCATATTACAAATACTAAAATCTATTGAACATGAATATAAATATAATTTGTCAATTTAATAGGTTTTAGTGAGGAAAGAAGAACACACTGCCAGGTATAATCGAACATTATATATTAATACTTTTAAATTTTTAAAAAGAACTAAAATAGAAAAATATCGCGGCTGCCGACTAGACCCGGGCAATTATCGAAAAACAAAAAAAAATTCAAAAGAAGAGGAAAGATCATTAGTAAGTTATTGGAGCAGCAAAAAAAAAAAAATTAGAAAAATCAAGCAAGCAATAACTCATTTACTCGTCGTTGTATAAAAAATTTTTAGTTTTTTTTTTTGAAAAATTAAAAAAAAATCATCGTATATTATTTTTGTAAATTATACATTGTTCTATAAGAGTTAACATTTTTTTAGCTTTAGAAAGTATTAGAAAACTTTTAAATTTTTTTTTCAACTATTTTAGTTAAATTCATTTAGTAAAGAACTAGTTCGGCTTTTAAAAAGGTGGCCAATATCAAGAGGTGATTCAGACCGGACACGATCTAATCATTAGCATTTTTTGGTCGTAGCTAGTGTATTTTAAAAATTCCAAATCAATTTTTTGGTTAGTTAAAGAAGGTTTTGTATAATTTTTTTTAAAAAATATTGATACTTTGAAATATAAAGAATAGAATACATTGCCCATTAAACATCAATATGGATGTAGATAATACGCAAACAAAATATTATCAATAGACCACAAAGTACAGATAAGATTATTAAAAAAATTTATACAAAAAAATCTAAAAATCTCATAATAGATTTACTCTATCACATATTCTACGTTTATCCCTTTTTATAAAATATTATGTCAGATTTATAGGTATACATAAAAACAACTCTTATATTGATATAAAGAAATAAATTTAGAGTATTAAATAATACTTAATTTACTTTAGAAAAAATTCTAAATCATAAGTGATGAACAAGTTCTATAATTTTTCATTTTTTTTCTTCTTTTTATCTTACATTTTTCTTCTAATTTTATATTTATATTTTAACTACTTAAAAAATACGTACAAGAATAATTTATTAGAAAAAGTTAAGAAAAAAAATTAAGGAAAAAATAATAATGAAAAAAATAATTATAGATAGGATAAAATGAATAGATGGACATAATTAGCAGAAAAAAAAGGTAAAAAATTATTAAATGGACTAGGCATTTAATGAAGATTTAGAAAAAATGGTATTTTATCAGAAATTTGATAAAGGCTTATAGTTTAATTTTTGAAAAAAAAATCCAAATCAAAATAATAAGATTTTTTAATATAGTAAAATTGAAAAAACTCTTTCTATAATTTTTTAAATAGTTCAACTTGTACTTGAATTTTTTAAGTGACTAAAGTAAAAAAGAATTCATAGAATTTTAAAAATTTACAGAAAGAAAAAAAAATATAATTGCAAAAAAAAAAAAAAAAAAATATTAAAAATTTGAAAGATTTAAAAATTATTCAATTTTTTTTTCGAACATTAAAACATTTTAAAATTTAATCATCATTAGGAGTAGAAACTGAAACTTATAATTTGGATCGTAATTTTTTTTAATTTTTTATATAATAATTTTTAGTTTTAAAAAATTAAAAAAAAACCCTCTTAATTTCTTTTAGTTTAAAAAACTTACATTTTTACCTATAGAATAAAGTATTATAGAATTTCTAATAGATACCCATAGAAATTTTTTATGATTTTTTTCTGATTGATAATAGATGAAATTTAACATTATAGATAAATTAAGCATTCTTTAATGTATCTTGAATACAAAATAGTGCAAAGTTTAAAGTTTAATCCCAAAAAAAATTTAATTAATTTCCTTTTTACTTTAAAATTTAATGTTTAACTAAAGAAGAATTTTGAAAAACTAAATTAATTGTGGTTAAAAAAATTCTAATTTAAAAATCTTTTAAAATCATTGACAATATTTTTAATTTTTAAAACTTGACAAATAGTAATATGATTTCTAATATAAATGCTTATATACTTAAATTTTTAAGTTGCCAATAAATCACAAATTTAATCGTAAAATAGGAGGGATGACATAATGTTTAAAAATAATACTTTTTTAAAAATCTTTAGGACTTTTAAAATATCAGGCATTTTGGTCAAGTACCACTACTACAATAAGGTATATCGATTTAATATAGGAAATTTTAAGAATTTTAGATTAAATAGTGTTAATTTAATATTAAATCAAACACCATTTTAAGCTTATATTCGAAAAACTAAGACAATAGATAAAAAATCTTTTAAAGGTGATAGATATTGATATTTTTAATGTAAAAAAAAAACATAAAGTGTATAATTTTGTACGAAATCAAATTTTTTTTGAATTTTACCAATTTTTTTCTTCTTTTTACTCCACCTGATCTTGTTCATAATATTACAAACAAAGTTCAAAAGGCTATGTTTTAACAAGCTATATATTTTTAATAAAATTTTGTTTTATAAAGACTGTCTAAACACGCAAACTTTTTAAGCAAAAGAATTTCTTTTTCGGCAAAAAAAAAATATAGAAAAAAAAACGAAATAAATTATAGTTGACATTGTATAAAGTTTATGTAATAATGATAGAGTATTTTGATTATAGGAGTACTACTTTTGCATTCAGAATAAAAGACCTTCTATGATGATCGAGAATAATATAATAGTGTTATTAGATTAGTTCTATATCTCGATATTGATTAGTACAGAATCTAAAATATAAATTCTGAAATATTAAAAAAAAAGACTTCTATAATTTTAGTAATTTGTGAACCATTGTCTATGAACCTATCCATAGTATTTTAGAAAAAAAAGACTGAAAATAATTTCTATAACACGAATTTCCTATGTCTGTAAACGAGAAAATTTTTTTGATCTTTTATGAAAAATTTTTACTAAAAAGGAAAAGGAAGAAAAAATTAATTAAATTTTCTAAGAATTCTTTAGGTTTGATCAAAAATTAAAAAAAAAATTCATTTAAATGTTAAGCTTAAAAATTTTAAGCAAATTAAAAAAAATTCATTTAAATGTTAAACTTAAAAATTTTAAGCAAATTAAAAAAAACCTGCTAATTTAAAAAAAAAAGGTAATAAAGAATTCAGATAAATGGTGAAAATTCCCAAAAATTTTTATTTTTGTCCTTATTAACAATGTTCAATTAGCAGTGGCCAAGATGTTTTAAAAGTCAAAAAATACTTTTGAAACAGAAAAAGAACAAAAAAAAATCAGAACTAAAGTTGCCTAAAAAAAAGTGAAAATGGGAAAAAACTAATTTAAGTTGAAAAAAAAACTTTTTTTTAAATTATCAATTTTTAAATTTTTAAATAAAATTAACAAATTAAAATTTTCTTTACAAAATTTTAAATAAAAATGCAATCTTCTAGATCTATTAGACTTTTTAACTAGGTATTTGTAATAGATAATCAAGTAAAATAGAAAAAACAAATAGTAAGAGCAAAGTAACAATTATATTTAACTAAATTAAATAACAAAGTTAACTAAATTTAAAATTAAAAAATTATAAGTTTTTAAGAGAAAAAATATTTTCATAATTTTTTCAACTTAAAAAATTATGAAAATTAACTTTTTAAAGTTCAAAATTTAAACAGGTTAAAAAACTTCATCATTTTTTTTTCTTTTTTTGGTTTCTGTACGACTTTTTTTTTGGAAAATACCTTTAAATTGTATTAAAATTTATTAGTTTTATCTTACAAAAGAATTCTTGAAATTTAAAGAATACTTTTAATACAAAATTTAATGATTTTTTTTACAAAAAAAATTATAAAAAAAGATCTTCTAAAAGACCCACGAAAATGGTAAGACTTTTGAGTAAATTTGTATAATTTTTTAAAAATATTATACTATTTATAGAATACAAATTTAATCATTAATTAAAAAGCATACTGCAGTATCTATTCTACATCATTAAATTGTAATAGGGTTATTAAATTCTTGACCAAACATTGTTTCTTATCTTAAAGATAACCATCTATTATGTTTACATTAAATAATTAATTTAATATTTAAATTTGAAAAAATAGAAGTGTTTAAAAAAAATCCCTTTAAAAGATACCCGAAAAAGATTAGAAGAGTTTTCCTAAAATATGCATTAAAAAAAAAGCTAAAAAGCAATTAATTTTTTGTCTTTTAGTGAATTTATTTGATGACTAGAAATACAGGGGGAAAAAGTTCTAATTAAAAAGAGAAATTAATGTGCTAAGTAAGAAAGTGATAAGTTGCAAAATAGATTAATTGCTTTTAAATACTTAAAGTTGAATAATTTTCGAATTACAATTTTAAATTTTAAATTAACTTATTCTTTAAGCGAATCACATACTCATTGAATAAAGATTAGTTAATAGTGCTAAATTTTTAAATTTAAAAGTTATTATTAATGAAATTTTGAAATATAGACTACATGGTATAGAGCCTACATGATATAGAGTCTACATCATACACTTTATTTGAATCTTTTTTTTTTAGAAAATTTAAAACTCTTTTTTAGAACTATTTCCTGTATTATATAACAGGAAATATATATATAGAATTTTTATAAAGAGACCATGATAATATAATTCTATTGCATAATCAATAGCAAGAAAACAAACAATTAGCGAATTAAAAAAGAAATACGGTGTTTTGCATCAATGATTCACTAAAAAAAAATCTTCAATTAATTTAAAAATTTTTAGAACTTTATAAAACTTTTGATTTAATTTTTTTAAATAAGATATATTTTGTTTTAATGAATCCAAAAACTGAAATTTCTATATTACTTTTTTTAAGAAATTTTAAATTAGAAATTTTTGAAAATCATTGTTGGAATTTTCGGTTTATTCTAATATTTTTAAATTAAACAATTTTTATGGATTTTTTTCTAAAATTTAGATTAAACTAAGATGTTCAAAAAAAAATTCTAAATTCTAAAATGATATAGCATTGAATTTATATAAATTAAAATAATTCGAAGCACATTATATAGTATAATGTATCAGAAATTCGGATTCAAAAATATAATGTAGGATCTTAATTATAGATTTAAAATTGTAGATATAGATTGTGCGATTTTAGGTACATAAAATTATTATAAAAAATTATACTAAAAAATTTAGTTTTACTATAGTAAATAATTCCGTTTTAATAAATTCAAACTATACTCGCTCTAGTACAATTAAGAAATTATTATTTTAAACTAAGTTCTAACTTTAGTATCAAAAAATATACTATAGTTCTAATTCAAATAAATTACCAATTTTGCAGAAATTTTACAATTTTTTTTCTTCTTGAAGGGTAACACACAAAAAGATAAGTTATAAAAAAAGATATGAAACAGAGTAAATAAGAAATTTAGATGAAAATAATAAATGAATTAGTAAAACTAAAAAATATTGGTTTATATCAATTCGAAAAAAGCGAAAATTTTATCTATAATTTTGATATTCTATAAAGAATTCTACAGTAAAACTAGAACTATTAAAAAGTGTATCAAATAAAAAAAAAACAAAAAAAAAAAAAAAAAAAAAAATTTTTTACAAAAATTATAAGGAAAAAAATGATTTTTTGGACTAAATAAGATAAAAATTCAAAATTTATCTATCCATTGAATAGAAAAATTAAAATAAAAAAAAATGTATAAATTATTAATAAGTTGAAGTCAATAGAGGAAAGAAAAAACAATTTAGCAAAAAATTAAGAACAAAATTTAGCAAAAAAAATTAAGAAAAAAATTTAGCAAAAAAAATTAACTTTCTAAGAAGATTAACATAAAAAAAGATTAAAAATCACTCTTTGAAAGTCTATAAATTAATTTTTTTAGAAGAAAAATTTTGAATTCAAAATTTAAAAGAAAAAATCATCAAAGATGATAAACTATGTTTATTTAAATTTATTTGGTTCGTTCGAAATTCTAAAAGACTAAAAATTAAAGATCATCTTAAAGAATAGGAGAATTTAATATAGATTAACTGTCAATAAAGTTCTTTAATATTATTTTAGATCAATATTTTATCTATAAACCTCTAATCTATAAATTAAAAATTTAACACTAAAAAAGTTTTACTTTGATATATAGTATATACAAATTAAATTTTGATTTTTTTCTAGAGCAATTATAAGACTCATAATTTAAATAATTTAGATGCAAAAAAATTTTGAACTTGAACTTAGTTGTAAATTTGCATAGATTTTCAATAATAATTTATCTTTAATTCAATTAATTTTAGTACGCAATATTTGACATTAGATTTTATAGGTAGTGGTCTTTAAGAAATATATTAATTTTAAAAAAATACCTATGTCAATAAAATATTAATTAATATTTTCATTGTAAATCTTAATGTCCATTTAAAAAAGATTATTTTTGAATTTTTTAAACATTAGAATAAATAATTAAGTTCAAAATTTATCAAATAGATAGGCGATTTAGAACTTATATGAATATTAAATGAAATTTATTAAAATATTGGATCATGAATAAAATTTAAAAAAATTATTAAGTAAATAATTTAATAAGAGTAATAATCATTATTAGAGATAAAGATCAAATAAGTATATGACAGAGATAATATATGAGTACTAATTTTACAAACTTTTTATAACTAAAATGCAAATTAGTGCGTAAATTTACACATTGTAAGCATTTTGAATCTAGAATTCGAAAATCATAGAATTAAAAAAAATAGTAGATACATTGTATCATTGATACGTTGCCAATTATACATTGGTACAACAATTTAATTTTTAGATTATTTTATACAAACAATAATCATAAAACAATTCATTTAATTTTATTACTATTTTAATAACCAGTTTTTAGACACATTTTTTATTGTTTCCTTTTTTTCTACTTTTATAGATTTCTAAATAAATTTCTAAAGAACAATAAATTGTTCATTTTAATGTTACTTTTTTTTAAGAATTTTTTTGTTTAAAAAATTTTTCTATATTTCTAATATGTGTTTTAAATATTTATTATCTAATGGACATTATCTATTCGTCAAAAATACTATTTACCATAAAAATTTTAACCTACATATCTAATTTTGGTTTATTAACCAAATTTAACTAATTTAAAATGTTCAAAAAATTTGTTAAAAACTAAATCCTAGTCAGAAATTATAGACTGTGAAGCCTTTAAGATACTTTAAATAATTATAAGTAAATTAATTTTTTGCTTTTGATTAATAGATTTTTTTATAAAAAATGACCAATAAAAATTATCTAACAAATGAATAAAAAATTCTAAAAATTATGTGAATTTTCTCTTCGTTTTACTTGATTTTAAATCTTATGCAAATCGACTTTTTAAACATTTATTAAAGTGTCTGCTAAATTTTATCTAGTGGTTGATTAGTGCTACTAAGATAATTTTTAAAAGAAATTAGTTTTTAAATGTAAAAGAATTTTCCATAAAGAATTAATCAGTGACTAGCCTATTAAACAATTTATAAATAGCCATTTTCAATGATAACAAATAATTTTTTATCGATAAATTTAAACAGATTCTATTATGGTATTTAACTGATCAAACAATTCATAATCTTAATTTATTATTTTTTCATTATTAAATAGTTTAAATAGAACTTTTGTAATATTTAACTGAAGTTTTTTATCCTATTTAAAAAGTTGAGAACGTTAAACAATTATAAAATTCTAATTTAAAAATTTACTCGACAAAAAACTTTTTTACAATTGAACATTTATATACAATTTAGCTGTTCTAAAATACATATATTATGATTATTATTTAAAGATTACATAATACATCAGTCTAACATTATTAAAAACGCCCAGGTAGATGTGACCTAACTACCACAATAGTTTGCTAGAACAATTTTTTAAAACAATATTATAATTGTAATGTAATTATCTGCTGTTTTTTAATGAAAGGATAGACAAAAAAAAAATTAATTTTTTTATAACCATCATCTGTACATTGTGCAAATTAATTTTAGGGCTCTAGAAATTACTGTTTACCGATCTAAAGTTTAAATTGGTTCTAAATACTATGCTCAAAATTTCTGGAAAAAAATTGTGTATATTTAAAAAAAGAACTGAATCACAGACCATGATTAGGTAAATTGTTTGCTAAATAAATAAAAAAACATAGAAAAATGCGGATACATGATTAGAAACTATAAGTAGATACACAGAAAGAAAGGATAAATGATTTAGAAGAGCAACAAAATTAATACTGTGTTTCTCTAAAAATTAAAAAAAAATTCAAAATTAAGTAAATCTGGAAATATTTTTAATGATAAAATTTTTACTTTAAATGGATTACTCATTTAGAGATTGAAAAATAAGAACATTGGTTTTACTTTTTTTTTTTTTAATTTAATTTTAAAAGATATTTAGAAAAAATTGAAACAAAAAGAAAAATTTTTTTAGTATTTTTTAAAACTAGAGGCTAAGAATAGAAAATTAGTAGAAGTTGATCATTTTTAGATTAAATTACAGGTTTCAAATTTTAGGGAATCTAAAATTAAAAAAGAGAAAATGAACCACCAACTAAATTTTAGAAAAACTAATCACTTACAGAAAAAGGGGCAAACTCAAAAAAAAAAAATGACGATTATAGAGTTAGATTGTTGTTGAAATTATCATAAAAAATGACGAAAAATTATCAATCTTTAAAAATGGACTAAAAAAATTATTCTATAAATAAATTATTTAATTTTTTGTTTCTTACATTTTTTTTCTAAAGAATTTCAAAAAAAGAAAGATGTAAATTGTCTAATTATCTGAAAATAAAACGCTATTACAATGCAATTATTACCATCTACTGAAAAATATCAAAAGTTTATTAAAGTTCAAAGTTTTTCAAAACCATAGATTTGAAAGCAAGCTCACGATCTACATTTTTAGAGAGTTCTAAAAATAATCAACGTTAGATTTTTATTTAAAAGAAAACCTAGAGACCTTCTTTGAACAACTAAACAAATGAGACATTCTAATCGTTTTAATTCGAAAATGATATCTATATATTAAAATTATCAAATTGATACTATCAATTAAACATAGAAATTAAATACAATGCCTTTTATTAAAAAAGTGATTAATCTGTAAATTTTTCATAAACCTATATAAATTAATATTTGATATAAAAAATGATAATTATTTTAGAAATAAATTTAAAAAAAAATGATTAAAATTTAATTTATGATTAATTTTTCTACTGTCAAGTTAACATTTTCATAAAAATGTCTTTAATTTAATGTTGCTAAACAAAACGATCAGTAAAAATATATTTTACAGATATTAATCCTTAAATATTAGAATTGATAAAAAAAAGCCATTAAAAATTGATTGATTGATTGATTTAATAATTCTAAAATATTCGATTAATTTTCTATGACCAAATTCCATTTGATGAAGAAAATTAAATTTAATCAATTATTAATTTTTCTTGAAAAAAAATTCAAAATGAAAAAAAAAAGATAAAAAATTTAAAAAAACGCCAACATTGTCTTTTAGAGATTACAATCATTTTATAATATCGATAAATTTTATTATCATTTTTAAAGCCTAATCAAAGTTTCATTTATTATAGATCAATACCTTATCAATAATATTTCGAATTAATTGGTATAATGTAAGCGAAAGTAAAAGGAAAAAAAATTAGAAAATCACTAAAAATATTTTAAAAATTTGTAATGAAAAAAAATTCCTATAAATTCTAAAAGTTTTTATAGAGTTCATTTAAAGAAAATTTCAGTCAAAAAAAAAAAGAATTTTTTTTGAAACTTTTTAATGACCATTTATAGGTGTCTTAAGTAAAATGTTAAACATAATTTTTAAAAATTAAATTTTTTAAAAATAAAATCATAAGTTTGAAACAATTTGACCTCTCTTGCAAGAGTCTTGTAATGCATTACACTTAAAAATAAGCGTAATGATTAATTTAAAAAAAAAAATTATTTAAACAATTACTTAAAGATGTTTAAAATCAAAAATTAATTTTTTTGTTCAAAAATGCAAATAAAGGATACAAAATTTAAGAATATATTGATGCTATGTATTTAGAAAATGGTTAACGAATTGTATTTAAATAGTTATGACTAATTAGATTGCCTAAAGGTATTTGTAAATTTTTTTCCAATTTAATTAAACCTATAATTTTAAAAATGAATCTATAAAATTGATCTTAAATTTTATTTTTTTTTACAAAAAAATCTTAAAAAATTTTATAGAAAAATCACTCTAATTAGATACGAAAAAAACGAAAAAGAAACAAATTTTTGAATTAATTTTTAGGTTAGATCAAATAAGCTTAACATTTTTTCTGTGAAATCTAACAAATTTTTTTTAAATTCAAGAGACTTCTAGAAATTATTGAACCTGTTCTAAAATTTTCTTCATTAGAAAATATATTTACAAAGATAGTAGCGGCTTCTATTATCAATAAAACGTACCAAAACCTAAGTGCGCCATCTAGACTTGCAGAAAAATAGTCAAATTAACTTTAAATTTATTCACTTAACTTGCCTACCGCAGCGGTGGGCTATAGAAAGTGATTTAATTTATTCATTTAAAACTAATTAATAAAATCATTTTAATTAAGTAACCTTTGCAACTTAAATTTTCACAAGGATTCGAACAATTTAAAAATTCTATTAAGTAGCTATTAATGTATTGATGACTAATTTAGAATATTTAATTCTAGTTTAAAGGTAATTTTTTTTTGTTCTAGATCACACAAAAATATTTTAAAAGTCTTTCGTTTACCAAAACGTTAAAGATAGAAAAAATTGAAAAATTTAATTTAGTTATATAAAATATGAAATGCGATTTTTTCTATAAATAGTGTTCATTTATTTTGGGAAAGCTAGAACACTATAAGTAGAAGTTTTTTAATCACTTTTAATTCATCTATAAATAATTTCATTTTTTAATTATTTAAAATTAAATAAATTTAAAGGGTATCATAGTAAGACTATGGTCTTACTAAATTAATCGATTCAAAATTTAAATTTAATTAATTCATCTATTTTAAGGTTTGTTCTTAGTTGTATTAGAAAAAATTATTCTTAATTAAAATTGATTTTTTTAAAGATTTGAAGAAAAAACATTTTGAACCTTTTAATTAAAACTTCTGTAATTTTGATAAAAAAATTTAATATTTTTTTGTCAACAGCTTGCAATTTACGGTAAAATTTGTCTTTTCATGAGAAAGATAACTATTGATTTAATAAAATTTTTAATTTTTTTAATTAAATAAAGATCTAAATTTGTTTAAAAAATGAAAAGAAATTAATTTTTAAAATTCTTGTTCAACAGCTAAAAATTAATCAAATTAAAAGTTTAAGAAATTGAATAATTTTTAAATTTAATATGGTCTGGTCAATTTTTACTTGTAAAGAAAAAAGAAGAAAAAAAAATTAATTCAAAAAGGATTATTTTTTCATTAAATCTAATGAAAAAGATTTAGGAATTACGAAATTTATTTTTTTAGTAAATTCTATAGCTAAAACATTTAACTTTTGTGGACTTTGGTTAAATTTTGAAGCTTAAATTTAAAAACTAAAAAAATTTTCGAAAAGAAGCAAAAATCGATTAATTTTTTTACTCACAATTTCGATGCAATTTCAACCCAACTTTCTATCTGGTTAAACTAGACAATCTTAGAAATTGTGCTTTATCTTTTTTTTTCTTCCAAAAAAAAATTTTTTCATGTATTATTTTAAGAGGTTTTTAAAAAGAAAAAAATAGATTCCAAGAAACAAGGAAAAATTCTGTCGATTTTTCATTCGAATCATTTTAAAAGTCTTAAAAAAAATTTTATAAAAAATAAATTGCCAAAAAGTAAAGGATTTACAACTAGCAAAGGAATATAAATTTTAGAACTTTTTTTTTGCAAGTATTTTAGCATTTGTAGCAAATTCATTAAAATAGCTTTGAAAAACCTTCTTATTTAAAACTATAGTATAGGCTGATTTTTTAGTTGAACGAAAAAAAAAATCGAATAGCAATGTTTCAAGCTTAAGTACCTTGGTTTAATAGAAAAGCCAGCTTAAAAAAACGACAAAAACTCTAGAGAGCATAGTCTAGATACGCTTAAAATTCTCTATGTGAATAATTTATGCTAAAAAATTTAGAATTAAAGCTTTCTAGAAATTCGTTAATAGATTTCTTCTTTTTTTTCAATTAAAATTTTTCGGAATGTGAATCATACAATTTATCCATTCATTGTATCTTTTTTTTTTAAATTTAAAATTTAAATTAAGGAAGATCTTCGTTGTGTTAATTATAAGGTTCAGTTTTCTGAATTTTTTCGAAAATTTTCGAGTAAAATATTTTCTATTGTCTGTCTAAAATACAGCCAGATCACTGAAATTTAGATAATTTTTTTCATGCAAAATTTTTTTTTTGTTTGCATTATTTTTAGGCCTTTTTTAGGCCTTTTATAATTTTTTTTTCTAATTTTAACAAAAATCATTTTTTGAAGACACGAAATTTCGAAGAAGTTTATTTAGTTAAGTCATATATATTCATTAAAATATAAAAACTGCTTTAATTTATTAAGTTCGCTTATCGCTGTATTCACCTAGCAAACAGGAAATTCAAATAAAATTTCAAAAACAGGAAAAGCAGAAGAAAAAAATTAAAAAAAGATTTTTTTTAATAGTGCAGAATTAGAAAAATTTACAAAAGAAAAATTAAACAAGATAAAATTCTAAGTAACTGAATGAAACATAGAGCAACGCAATTTTTTTTAAACCAATGTTTGTTTAACATTAAACAAGTGAACCAAAAATTTTCTTTTTTAATCTCAAAGCGATTCGTTTTTTGGACAGCATTTTTAGACAACATAATTTTTGTCTCTAGTTAATTTGCTAAATAAACTAGAACGTTCTAAAAAGAAAAAATAGTTTTTTTTGTTTAAAATTTCCTGAAACCAACATACAAACCTAATCAAATCTATGTACCGGTATTTTTATGTTAATTTAAAATTTAAATATAATTTACAACCTATAAAAAAATTTAAGCATTTATTGCACAAAAAAATTTGAATTTTTTTTTATTTTAAAGTAAAAATTTCTTTATTTAGCCTATATGATGTTTAAAATTTATATTATAGAAAGAA
Organism: Carex rostrata; assembly: GCF_964058835.1. NCBI lineage: Eukaryota > Viridiplantae > Streptophyta > Magnoliopsida > Poales > Cyperaceae > Carex > Carex rostrata. The sequence continues at coordinate 15,798 of NW_027601195.1, forward strand.
AAAAATTTTGGAACAAAAATAGCTTATATCAAGCAAATTTAAAACTATGTGAATCGTGTTTTTTCTATAATTTATGAATTACAATCTAACAAAAAAATTACTTTTTATTTAAATTAAAAAAACATCTATTTTTTAGTGACGAAGAGAAAAGACTAGGTAAATAATTCAAATTTTTTTAAACATACCATTCTTCATTAAAAATTTAAAAAAAAAATGGTAAAAAAAATTAAATTACTTTTTCCAATTCAAACGAAATTGCGTTTTAAACAATTATTAGATAAAAAGTCTTCATTCTTATAGTTTTAATTTTAGTTTTCCTATAATTTAAAATTTCTTAGATATATTACAAGACATTTTTTTATGAATCTATAATTTAGCTAAAAAAGAAGAGTTAAAAGAATTTTCTTGAAACAGGAAACAGTATTTTTAAAAAGTAATTATCTTATTGATAAGACTTGTATTTTTTAAACAAAAAAGAAAATAAAAGAACTTTAACCAGGCATTGTTCATCTAATAATCTGAGATAAACGATTGAATATTTGTAAAACATTTAAATTTTTAAATATTAAAAAAAAGTGATGAACATTTAAAAAAAAAGAGCTTTTGTATCTTTTTTTTCTTTTAAATTTTACTAAATTAAAAGGTGTATGATAACAAAACTAAGAATAATTTTTGGTTAGTTTCTTTTTATCAACTAAAAAATTCTCTGTATTTTTATTACGAATTTCAATTTTTCATCTTTTTTTTCTCTTACTGCATTTTTGTACTTTTTTTATTTTAATGATTAAATTAGAGAAAAATCGTTTTTTTTTTCATTTAAAATTTTTTTGCATTCTTAAAACCATTTCTTTAGTGTTTTCCTCAGAACTTTTTCATCTTTTTTTATTTATAGTTTCATTTTAATATATTGATAATTCTAGATGTTTTTGACTTCTGGAGACAAAAAACCAGACTTTTATACAAAATAGAATTTATAAATTTTGCTCTTTTTTAAACTTTATAAAGATTCTGTTTTATAGGAATAGAAAATATTTAATCAAAATTGATCAGTAGTCTGCATTGAACATTCTAAAAACGAATGATTAGAATTTTGTGAACATTTTACAAAACAAAATTTTCAATTTAAAAAAAAAAAATTACCAATAGAATAAATTGTCCGCTACAAGCTAGAGAATTTTTTATTTTTTAAAACACAATCGATTGTGGTAATCTTTCTCTTTTTATAAATTTTTATTATAAATGTCTAAAAAAAAATCTTTACGAAAACTTTGTATAAATTTCTATGTTTGAGTAAATTTTTCCTATAAATTTTGGCATCCTATTTCTAAAATAAAAATTTCATCTTTTTTTTTATTTAAAAAAAATAAATACCAAAAAAAAAGATCAAAAATTTAAAGCTATAAAAAAAGAATTACATTAAATATAGGACTTCCAATAGAGATTTAATTACACAAATTTTTCATTTAATTTTTATCAAAAAAAATTTTTAGCAGTACTAACTTAGTAGTCATCTTTCGATTAGAATTTTTTTAGATATAAGTTAAGCGTAATCTGTTCATTATACTTAGTGTGGTTGTAAAATAATTCTATACTATACTTTTATCTACGATAACAAAAAAGGGTTACAATGAATAATTTTTAAAAATAATTTTTTTTACAAGTTAAAAGCAATCACTTGATCAAAGAATTAAATTTTTTACTCTTTTTGAAAAACACTAAATTTTAAAGGCATTAATCACGCGTAAATGTAAAACGGCCAAAATTTAAAAAAATTAGATGCCAAAATGCATTATTTGAGGAAATTCCATTGTACTTTTTATGCCGGCATAGCTTTAGAACTTTAGTTTCTAAATTTTTGGAGTTTAAATTTTAGAATCTAAATTTATTTAATTTTTTTTTCATTTAAAAATTTTTATAAAATTCTTTCTTTACTTAGAATTTATCCCTAAGATTCTTATTAAAGAACTCATATTTCTGGGTAAAGATTCTTTGCTTAAAATTCTTTTCAAAAAATATCTTTCGCATCCATGAAATCAAAAAGCAAAAGGAACAATGTAAAAAATATTTATTAAAAGAAAATAATTTAGAAAACAAAGTGCAAAATGTGTTCAGAATAGTGCTTTTGTTAAAAACCCTTATTATTTTTATCCTATATTCTTTATATCCTATATTTACTATACAAAATACATCATAAATACGTCTACACAAATACAATAGATGAGAACGAAGCAACATTTTTAATAAATTGAAAATATGAAAAATCAGATTCGAACAGTTATAATGAAAAATTTATATAATCATCATCAAAAACAGCCGTTTCTTAACATGCCAAAAAGTATAAAATAGAATTTTTTTTTTTAAGAAAAATGTGAATCCAGTAAAGAAGAAGAACCTATACTAAAATTAGAAGCAAAATGAAAAATAGTAGATTTTTATAGAAAGACTTTTTCTAAACTACTTACTAGACTACAATGTAGCCGTTGCATATTTTATACAAACTTAAATTCGATATAGTAGTCGGTGAAAACGGTTATAATTTGATATTTTTGATAAGTGATCGAACTTTTTTGGTCATAAATAATGTTTTTGGAGAACATCTTAGTAACATCTTTCATTTTAAATGATGATGATATTTTGAACTAATTTACGATTAGCATCTTTAGTTGAAAAATTTCATATTTTTTTTCAAATTTTAAAAAAAAAATTTAGAATTTTTCTTTATAAAAAAACTCATTTTTATAGGCCTAAAAAATTTTTTTAGTTGACTTCTAGAAAATTTTTAATAAATTATTTTAGTACTGAATACATAAATTTTAATTTAAAATTCTTGATTTTTAATTTTTAAAAATTTAATTTTTATCTAAACTTTGTCGCGTTAACTGTCCTCTGTAGTAAAGCGTTAAACTTAGACAAATTTAATTTATAGCTTAAATATATTTAAATACATTAAGAAATTTTACTCCTTAAAAAGATTAAAAAAAATATTTTTGGATTTTTTTCAAAGGGAAGATTATAGAGAATTTAAATTTTAAATTTAATTTAAAAGCTTTACAGGTAATTAGCTTTTAAAAAAATAGTCAAATGATACCGAAAATTAAAAAAAAAGTAAATCAAAATTTCAAACATCAAAATGACCGTTTCAGTAACTAAAATTTAATAAATCAAATTGAAAATGATCCACAAATGGTTCATTAATATTTAAATGGCAAAAAAAAAATGAAAAGATTTTAATCAAGATCTTGATTCTCGAGAATTAAATTTCAAACCAATTTCATGGCCAGTACTAGAATTACAAACCACAAATATTTTTTCTTTAATATAGAAAAGTAAATTTCAGTAAAATCTAATTTTAATTTTATATACTTATTACTGATCATCAAAAACTACGATGTTCTAGTCACTTTTTATTCCATAGAACTAATTTTAAAATCAAATTTTTTTTTCATTTATTCTTTAATTTAAAAAAATCAATTTTATATAAATTATTTGTCAAATCAAAAATTTTTTTTAGAAAAATTAAATTTTTTTGAATTTTTATTAAAAAACTTTTTGAAATCATTATTTAAATATCATTTATTAAAATATTAATCTTTTAAATTAAAAATTTAGAACTTACTATAGTAAATTTATAAATTTACCGAACATTTGTATTTATTTAAAATAATTAAATGATCTTATAAGACCATTTCTTGTAAGAAATTTAATATGAATTCATATTAAAGATCAAAATTAATTTTGGCCTTTAACTTTTTAAAAATATTCAAGCAATTTTTAGAGCATTTTTTTTTAAATTTTAATTGATGAAAAATAGATTTTCTAGTTTTAAAATTACAAAAATAAGTAAAATTTAAAGCATTTTATGAAAACTACAAAATTACCTTAATGTCAATAAAATTTACTATTCGTAATTTTCTTCAAATCAAATTTATTATTTTTTAATTAATTAAAAAATATACTCATCATATTTCATTTTTTTTAATTTTAAATTTTAAAATGTCAGAATGTTATTTTTATGGTCTATGGTAATAACATAGACCATCCAAAAAAAAAAAAATTAAGTTAAATTTTAAATATTTATCACTTTCAAATGAATTTGATAAAATGAGTAATTTATATTTAAATGATTATTTAAATTTTGATTTTTTTGAAATTTTTAATTTTTAAAATATAAATTTTAAACTGATTATTTTTTAATTAAATTATCCACTAATTTATGAAATTATTCACTGATTCTAAATCAGTGATTTATTAAATTTTTGTGATTAAATTTGTTGTTTTTCAATTAATTCAAACTTAATTTTTTGAAAAATAGATCATAGGTTTTTTAATTAAGAAAAATTAGAAAAAAAGGAATTTACTAATAAACAAATAGATTTTTAAGCGATACACTCAAAAATTAATAAATGAACATTTATTATTAAATTAACCGGTCATAAAAATATGCAAAAAATATAAAGTTAAATCAATTTAAAAAGAAAGTGAATACTGCAAAAGGAAAAAACTGAAATTAAATTTTCGATTAATTGATGAATTCAATAATTTTGATGATTTTTAATTTTTATAATAATCTGTCAAATAACCTGTTACATTTTATTTGTAAAAATCAAAGTCTTTTAGGTATAATTTTATTCATATTTTAATCTTGCAATTTCAATCATGTTTTTCTCAAATTGAATAAATGCTACACTTAATCAAAGATTTATTAAAATATCCTTAGATAATAAATTTTACTTGAAAGATAATTCAGACTATGAACTTTATGACAACCGATAAAGAAAATTTTTAAAAAAATTTACCTAAATTTCCGGTGATATATTTGATTTAATTCAAGAAAAAAAATTGTATTTTTTTCTAATTTTTATTCTTATTAAAATATAAATTATTTCTTATACTAAATTTTTTTAGTGAATGAATTTTTGAAATTCAAGTATTGTTTTAAATTTATTTAAAAATATATAGTTTTTAATAAAATCAATAAGTGCATTTCTGATTCTTATCTATTCGCGCTGAGTTTATTTGAAAATGTTCTAAATAAAAAGTACTCTTATATAATGCGGTTAGTCCTTTTTTAATAAAATAAATTTTTGATGCTTTGAAGAATAATCTACTTGTAGATTAATTAGTTTATTAAATGTATGAATTCTTCAATAATATCTATAGATATCTATTATAAAAGATACTTTCAAACACTTAATAAAATAAAATTATAAGTTTAGGAAAAGTAGAATTTAAATAAAATACAGATAAGGATTAAAAGAAATGAGAAAACGGAAATAGAATAATTTACAATAGAAAATTTTACAGTTGAAAATATATATTTTATCAATTTAAAATGAAAAGTGGATTTAGCTGTTTGCTTTTTAAAATGAAATTAAATTCAATGTACTCAATAATAATCATTCTTTAAAGTGAGAAACGGTAAACTAGAAATTACCAAATATTTTAGAATCGAAAAAAAAAACCCTAAATAGATAGATGCTTAATAAACTAGCCTCAATATATTTTTATAAAATTATAAAATGTTCAAAAAAGATTATCTTTTTTAAATTTACTGCCTTGAAAAAATTTTTTTTTGCTTTTTGCAATAAGAGGTAATTTGAAAAAAAACATCCATTTTTCTTAGAAAATGATAACTTGCGGAAATAGAAAAAAATATCATTTTATTTGCAACCTACAGTGTATCTATTTTTATTAATATCAAAATGATGCTTTACTTGTAAAAATAATTTTCTTTATTAAATACAGTCTATGTGTATCTTAAAATTACAAAATTAAAACTTTAAAATGAAAAAATAAAAAAAATCGATTTCTTAGATTCATCTTAATCCTGATTTGTGTTATAAGTTGATTGAAAAGTGACCGTTTTTAAATAGTTGAAAAGAAAAAAAATTCCATCACATACGCATAAAATTAAGTAAAAAAACATAATTCTAGTAGTTCTTTATAATCATATTGCAAAGTATATAGAAAATTTTATTTTAGATCTATAAAACACACGCAAGATTTTTGTATCAAGAAAATTAAAATAGAAAAGAGAGTATACTCTTCTAGAAACGGAAGTTTTAAGCCTAGACTATCGAAAAAAAAATTTGGCAGCTTTTCTAATTTTAATGTAAAAACACATGATCTACACTTAGATGATGGTAGAGAAAATTCCAAAAGTTTTTTTTTCTAAATCCCTGAATGCCAGCTGTGAATCAGCTAAATACAAAAAAAAATTCTCTTAAATGAAAAATGTAATGTAATTTAGAGGAAAAAGAAGCAAAAAAGCAAAACATTAAACTAAATCTAACTAAATATAATCATTTAACTAAAATTTATCTAAACTAAATTTTAGTTAAATATAGAAAATTTTTAGATAAAGAATCAAATGAACTGTTAGAGTGAAAAACTCTATGAGAAAATGCATTATTAATGAGTTGGATGGATAGCGAAAAAAAAGATGCTTTATAAACAGATGAAGAAGGTTTAAACATTTATTTTAAATACCGAAGCAGGTGTAAGGCCGATGACCGTAAATTAACTAAATATTTAACCAAGTATTGATAAAACTAAAATTTAGATATATAAGATTAAATAAAAAAGGAAATACCTCTTTTATGTGTATTTAATTTATTAAAATTTTATAAATTTTAACCGAATCTGTATCTTTATCGAATATCGTTCATTAAATAGTTCATTTTAATAAATTTAATTTAACAAATATTTTGATAAACGAATAGTTTTTGAAAAATTTTACAAAATACCTTTATAAAGGTATACGTTTAAAAGAATTTCTTTCATTCTTTTCAAAATTATTTTAATCTATTTAGTAAATAGTATTTACCTTAAGATTTTTAATGAAAAAATTTTTGTACATGTAAAAAAGTCAAAAAAAAAGTTATTTGATTCAAGTAAACATCTAGTTTAACTAAAAAATTTTATTTTTATTTCTTGTATGTACCAGGTACACTAAATAAAAAGGAAAAGGAACTTTTTTATTTAATACTCAAGAGAAATTCAAAAAAAAAAAAAATTGAAAAATTCTTTCAGGTTAAAAAAATGGAAAAATAAAGAAGAAAAATTTGTGTTTATAGGGATCGAGAAATATTTAACATAATAAATTCAAGAACGAAAATCCTGCTATTAAAATTTATGGTACTTTCGAAAGTTGTACAGTAGAGTTTTTGCATCAGAAAGCAAATAGAATTTTTTTTTTTAAACTTACGAAAATTTCCATCTGAAGGCGCTTTTGTTAGTGGATCATCAAAAATTTCTCCTGCTAATTTATTTTTTTTAATAATTTTTTATTAATTAAATTTTGAAAAAAAAATCCTTTGTAATTCGGCATTTTCAAGTTGTTGATTAATTTAAGCTAACCTATATAAAAAATAAAATAAGATATATTAGAACTTAGCCAATGTGTGTTAAAAGATCTATTATATAGAATCTACATTATTGATGCATAATAAAAAATGAAATTAAATAGTAACGGTATTAGAATAATGAATTGGCAAATCGTATTTATTATATTATTTATAAATTAATGCATAAAATTTAAATTACAAATCATTATTAAAAATGCTGGTAAAAGAATTCAAATTGATCAATTTACGAATTTTCATCAATTGTTCTACATGTTTTGCCACAGCAATAATTCAAGATAATTCTTAAGTTCATGAAAATTTTGAAAATAATTTTTTTTGCAGCAGCAAAGATGCAAATATAAATAGGTTTTCTAATGGTTGGTTTTAACACGTGATGTGAATAATGTATCTTTAAAATATCTTGAAAAATATCACGGTTGATCTATCCTCATTAAGGACAAAAAAATTATAATTTTTTATGGAAATAGAAAAATAGGAGATTCTTTTAGTTATAGATGGTTAATAATCATATAGTAATTGATTAAAAGATTCGAAAACGAACAAAATTAAATTAAAAAATTTAAGACAAAAATGTAGAAAAATATCCTATATTTAAATACAAGAAAGTCGAACTATAGTTTTAATAAAGATTAAATTTTGTGTGTTTAGCCTATACAAGTGATTAATAAGGTTCAATTAACAAAAATTGAACAGAAAAAAAATTAAACGAAAACAAGAAACTCTGTGCACGCTAAAAGTGCATTAATTTTTTTTTTTTGGTTGGGTTTACTGAACTTGCAAAGGATTGGTTGTATAATGCCTATACTTACTTTTTTTCCTGTATAAATTATATCTTTCTATATTTTCTTAATAAATTTTTACTTCTCTCTCTTAGCGATTTTTTTTTGCCCTATACTAAAGCACTACAGAATTAATGAAACTCTAATTTAGAGTACAAACTTTTACAATCTACATAATAAGCATTCCTTTTACTTTGCCCTTTAATAAATGTGCATACATTTTTTATGTTATTTAAAAAAAAAATTCAAGACAAAAAAGAAATTAAAGTGAAAAAATTGGTTTACCAAAGTAAATTTAAGTAATAGTTCTATAAGAATATGCAAACAAGGTGCAAAAAAAAAAGAAGAAACGGAAATTGTATTTACTTAATAAAAAAAATAGCGTATTTTAGGCAAAAGTTTTTGCCGATAATTTATAAAAAAAATAAGGAATACCAAGATAACAAATACATTAGAAAAAAAAAGAATAAAAATTAAATTGTGATGTAACTGACCAAAAAATTTAGAATAATATCGTTTGATTAAGACGACAAAAATACGGTAAAATTACATTAAAATTTTTTTATGTAAAATAGGACTTTATAGAAAAGATAAATTTACATACTATATTATCCTAAAATATTTTATAGAAAAAATTTGATAAAAAAAATTCAGCAACACTAAATTCTAGAAACTAAAAAACCATAAAATTAAAAAAAAATTATTTAAATATTTTTCTATAAAAGAACCAATTCATCTTTACGAATTCTGTTAAGTTTTATTTTTTTTTTACTAAAAAGCACATTCCTTTTTTAAAATTTAAGTTATAAGATTAAAAAATCTCTCTCATCAATTTAAACTGTCGAGGCAACCGGATGTGTGCAGTAAGAAAAAAAAATGAAATTCCGCCGTAAGCAGGAAGTTTTATCATGGTACGAAAAAAAGAACAAGTGCAAATACACAGTATAAATCTTATTATAGTACAAAAAATTTTCAATACATAATGTATGATCCATAAATGTATTATAGTATAGAACTGCTTAAAAATATCTTTAAAAAAATAACTTACTAATCTGACTTCTTATAATGAATGTAAGACGCAACATTAAACTCTGAAGCTGCCGTTCTTTATGTAAAATATAGTGTTTTTTTTAATTTTAAGTAAAGATTTTTTAAATTCTAAAAAAACGTAGAATATTTTCACTTCGGCTGCCACACTGAACAGCTTTATTAAACGCGAAATTAATGGTACAATTATGCATCTCATGTATCTAAACTCTAGATTTAAGAGAAAAAAAATCGCATTTTTTGCCCACAATCATCTTGACTGGTAACAAATGGTGAAATCATTTCTCTAAAAATGAATTGAGGAAAAATTCTATTTTCTTTAAGCATACATAAGATTTAGAAAGTGTGCAAACGTAGTTGCTTTTATTTAAAATGTATGCGGTGTAAATTGCAAAAAAAAAAATCCTTTTGTTTCCATTATAGATACAAGTTTTCTTTTTTAAATTTTTTTAAAAAATGCGATAAAATAAATTTAACTTTATTTAAACAAAAAAAAAAAATAAGAAAAGAAAAAAAAAAGAGTTTAAAAAAAATCTAAAATTAGTTGTAAAAGAACTCTATGTCAATTTTCTATTATAGACTAAATTTTTTTAGTATTATTTAGAATTGTTCTTTAAAAGGAACAAATATGGGTATTTTTTTATACTACCATTTAAATTTTCTAAGTATCTAAAGTGATTTTATTCAAATAATCTGTTTTTGATTGACATGACTAAAGGTAGATTTTATTTTAATTTCTAATAAAAAAACATTTTTTATTACCTGTAAAAAAAAGTTCTTTCTTTAAAATTTTCTAAAAATAGTTTTTAACAGATTTTATACCGTCATTAGATCTGTTAAAATTTCTTTAAAATTTCTTTAAAATTCTAAAAAAATTTAAAGAAAACTAAAATAAAATTATCTTTTTATTAAAGTCAGACAAATCTAAAATAGTATTTAATGATTTTTTTTGCAAATAAATCTATTATCATTGATTTAGCAAGTTTACTAATCTGATGATCAATTAAAAAATTATCTCAATTTTTATCATAAAATTATTTAATACAAAATTTATCAGAAAACGTATCACTGCAGTAAAATAAATTTTGTATTTACTACCAGATATAAAAAATGATAATTTATAGATAATTATCTATAAAGAATATAGTAATTAAGGTATTAATTATTAAATTAAACATTGAATTTAGCTAAAATTCTATTAGTAATCAAGTCAAAAAAAAAATTCTATGATTAATTTATGTGAAATTTAGAACTATATACATATGTATATAGTTTTATTAAAATAATTTTTAGATTGTGAACTTAGTTTAATAAAAAATCAAATAAAATTTATGACTAATTTGTTTTAGAATTTTCTTTTTCAAAAAAAATTTAATAATGTAATTTAATTGCAAAGATCTGAACAAATTTACTTTAAAATTAAATGTAAAACTATAGTTTTACATTTAATTTCGTATACAAATTTTAACTTACAAATCAGAAACAATAAAATTATTTTTAATAAAATGTAGCTGATTTTAAAGAATTATTAGTTTAATAACTTGTTTAATTAACTGATTACAATCAAAAATATTAAAAAAAATTATTTTAATTTATTATTTTTTTTTTTTTGATATAGGAAAAAACTGTAAAAAAATTATTTTTTTTAATAATGTAAAATTTTTACAATGTACAATAAATTTGTAAAATAGAATTAAAAAGTTTAAAGTTCACGGTACTAAGTTTTCAATAAAAAGTTTTATTAAAAATTTGATCCAATTTAAAAATACTAAAATTAAAGATAAAATTATAGAACAATAAATGCCAATTAGAAAATGATTGTTAATTTTAGAAATTAAAATAAAATTAATCAAGAATAAAAGAAACTTATTTATAGAACAATTTAAACTTTCTTTAAAAAATTTAATTGCAAGAGCTTTTTTTGTAATTTGATCTAAAATTAATTCTAAATTTAGAGAAAAATTTAGAGAAAAATTTTTAAAAATTACTCTTGATTTAAGGGTTTAAAATAAGAGTATACTCTTAATTTTAAGCTCTTAAATTAGTTAAAAGTTTTAACTAATTTAAATTAACAAATTTATAGCATAAAATTTAAACTTGAAATTGTTAAGAAAGATAAAAATCTTCTTTTTATATATAAAAAGAAGATTTTTAAATTAAATTAAATTTAAATAAAAATTTGAAATGAAAAAGATCTTATTAAGAAAAAATTTAATTTTTAGTCTAAATTTATAGCTTTAAAATTATCAGATTAAAATCGTTAGTTTAACAATGAGTAAATTTAGAATTTTTGAATTAAATTTGGCTATTATTAGTCTATTAGAAAATTAGTTGCTTTTTAGAGTTAAATTTAAAATTTAGAAGCAACGAATCAGAAAATTATAACTTAAAAAATTTAAATCTAGACTTTTTCTAAAAAAAGTCCAAAAAATTTAGAATCAATTAGATCATTTGTTCTCTAAAATACTTAAATAATATTTTAAATGTTTAAATTAAACTTAATTTTGTTGTTTTGAGAATAGATTTTTTAGAATTTTTTGTTCTTTTGCGAAAAAACTGTTTTCTGTCCTATATTCTAGAATGAATGTGAAATACTGTAAAAAAAAATAGATTAAAACAATGGAATCCTATAAATCTATATAATAAAAAAAGAATTTTTGATCAGATGTGTAAAAAAAGTTGATGTTAATTTTAACTTAAACTTTTTTTGAATCAAACTGTGTAAAAAAATTGTTAATTTTTTACAAACCTAGTTGTATGTAGAATTTAATTAGAACAAAAGTTTAGAAAAAATGATTAATAATTAGTTTTCAAATTAAACATCGTAAAAAAACATTATTAAAAAATTAATGAAATTTTGATTTGAAAAATTAAACCTATAAATTAATAAAATAAAAAGTGATTTTTCGCAATTTTGATTTGACAAGTTTATAAAATAAATTAAAAAGGGTAAATTAGAATTAAAAAAAAATTCAAAATTCGTCAAAGATAATTTTACATTATTTAACTAGCAAAATCGATTCTGATATTAAATTTTGATATCATTTAATATGATAATTATCATATTAATTTAAAAAAAAAAAGATATTTAAAAATTTGCAAATCGAGAACTTATAAGAAATGTCTTATAAATTCTTACAATCTATGCATAAAAAATCAAATTTAGAACTAATTTTAAACAGATTTAAAATAATTTTAGAAGTCAATTGTTTTTTTTAATAAAAAATAATTAGAATTTTTCTATTTCTAAAACAATAAAAATCACTTGATTTTCAATAAATGATTAAAAACCAGAAAAATCAATTTTAGAACATTTTTTAAATTTGTAAGAGTTTAACAAGACACATAATTTAATTTAAATTATAAACATTTAAATTAAATTGTTAATGATTTAAAAGCAAATTAAAACATTGTTTTAAAAAGGAAACTTAATGATGAAATAACAAAAGATGAGAATAGCCCTATTAAAACAGATTTCATTCTGATGAGGAAGTAAATTTAACTTTTTAAATAGTTTTAAAATGATTATTATATAATAAAGTGAGCAAATGTATAATAATTTAAAGAAATTCTATTAATGAATGGTAACATTTAGAATTTTTATGTTCTAACCTCTTTTAAAATTTAAAAGAGGTTAGAATTTATTTTTTAGAGCATTATTTGTTGAAGATACTGATTTAGTAAATTAAAGATAAAAAAGAAATAGGAAATAGAATTCTGTCTATTAAATTTAACACAAATTATTAAGAATATTAAAATAATTTCTAAAATAAAAAGGACTCAATCTTGTCCAAATTAAGTTTAAATAATAGTGTAAATAATCTTTAATAGTTAAAATACACCTTTAATATAGCAATAATTTAACAATCAGATGATGAGTTTAAAAAAAAATTCATTAGATTTTTAAAATGATCTTAAGCACCATCTTATTGTATAGAAAATTTCCTATTGAAAATTTTAATTTAAAGATTAGAGAGGCCAGTTTATTAGCATTCTTGTTTTTTTACTAGAAAGAAACAAAAAAATTATAGAAAAGACCAAATAAAATTTTAAAAAGTAGTTTAAACCTAAATTGGTAATTTGAAAATAATTTTAAAGTTAAATAAAAGGTGAAATAACCACTGACCAATTTAAATGATCAACTTTAAAATCATTAAGCTACTTATTATCATCATCATCTAATGATGATGATCGCTATCAACATTAGTCTTTATAGTTACTCATTATTTTAAAAAACTAAAGTTCTCCAGGAGAACTTCTCCTATATTTTTTAAAAGTTAGTTAAGACTTTTAAGAGTATCCAATATAAATTTTATAATCAGTTTACAATCATTTTGAAATTTATCAGACTTTGTTACATATGTATCAAAAATGATGATTTTAAAAAAAAATTTAAACATTTTTTTAGATTAGGTAGAAATTTCTTAAAGAAGTGATTTTGATTACAAATAGATTTTATTTATTATATAGATTATTAATCTCTGACTATGATTTGAATAATTTTAAAAATTTTTTAAATTTAAATGTATAGATTAAAATTAAAATTTGATTATTATATAATTGGTTAATTTAAACAGTTATAATTTGAATAATAAAAAAATTGATTTTTAAACATTGTTTAAAAAAAACAGGTAAAATTTGTTAAAAAAAAATATTGAAATAACTTTTTAAAGTAATGGGCAATAAAAAACAAATGGTCAATTTAATTTTTTATTTTTTTTTCTAATTTGAAACAATTTAAAAATTGACTTTAAAAAAGAATATTAAAAATTTAGATAAAGTTGTATAAATTTTAGAATTTTAGAACGAAAAAAAAATTTTTTTTTTTTAATTTGAAAAAAATTGATTTTAATGCATTACAATAGCTGTAAAAAGAGATATTTTAAAATAATAGTAATTAAAAATAATTTAAGTGATTAAATAAGAAAATTAGCCTATAATCAAAAAGTTTATATTCAATATTTATCAATGATTGTAAGTTATCGTTAATAATTTTGAACTATGATTAAATATTGTTTATATATATCTAATTTTTAATTTTTTGATTGATTTTTAGAACTTTTAATTAAATATTCTTTTAAAGGTTGATTAGTTGTAAAAAAAATTTATTAAAAAAATGATTAAATCTTAGATATTTTTTATCTAAAAACTTAATCAAACAACATAAAATAAATTAAATAAAAACAAAAAAAAAGGAAATAAAGAGAGACAAAGTAACGACTTCTTATACCCAAAATCATCATTTGCCATTTAACTATTTTTCATGATGCTTGTTAACATCATCATTATTGTAATCATTAACATTATGATATCATTATTTAGATTGAATACAAAATAATAAAGGGGCTATACTATTTGTCTTTTTATATCGTTTCATTAAAGTAAAAGAGAGAAGGATAAACTAGAAGAAGTTATTTAGGATCTATTCTAGAAGATGTAGGATCTATGATGCATAATATACAATGTATGATATAAAGTTTATACTATAAACTGTATATTCTAAAATGAACAAAAAAAAGAATAAACATTGGTACAGTAGTTAACTGTTATCATTACGATTATGATGTTATGTAACTTGTTCTTTCTAAAAAAAATTTTAAATTTGTTAAAAGTTTGATTTAAATATTAGGATTTAGAATTATTCTAATAGAATGTGTAATGAATATCATTGTCTAAATCTGTAAAATAAATTAAAACCATAACATTTAAGACAACATTACTAAAAAAAGAATTCAAAAAAATTTTAGATGCAAAATGTCTAGTGCTGCATCAAATCGTATATTTTATAGACTAGTCTATGTAAGGTAGAATAAAGATGTAGTTTAAAATAGGATAAAAAGAAATATGATCAAAATGATTTTTAAATTTTAAAAAATAAAGACAAAAGAAATTTTTAAAACAAAAAATAATAAAATTTAATAAATTTATTAAATTGTAATTTAAATTACAATTTAAATAAGTATAAAAATTTTAGAACATTTTTTGTTCTATTATAGATTCTAAATTACAGAAAGGGCAAAGGAGTTAGAATCAACTTTAATATCAGTTGATATTAGTTTTATATTAAAAAAAAAAAAATATTAAACAAAATATAGAAATAAATTAGACTACTCAAATCTACTATTATTTTATGATTATTTTTATGATTATGGTCTAGATTGAAGTTCATTTTGATTTTTTTTTTGTTCTTGGTTATAGTTTATATATTCAATATATTAAGCAAATTTTTACTTTATCCTATAATATTTAAATCTATATTATAAAGTGTATAAACTTTGTATATTTTGAAAACTAAATATTAAACTAGTTAAAAAAAAAAGTTCTAAAAGTAATTTATTATTTTATTTCTAGTATTTAGTTTTAATATTCTTTTCTACT
Source organism: Carex rostrata (assembly GCF_964058835.1). Taxonomy (NCBI): domain Eukaryota; kingdom Viridiplantae; phylum Streptophyta; class Magnoliopsida; order Poales; family Cyperaceae; genus Carex; species Carex rostrata. The sequence goes on from NW_027601195.1 coordinate 31,369, forward strand.
CTAATCAAATAGTTGTTGTTTTATTCTAAAAATGAATATTGGACAAACTGATCAACACATAACAAACAATAAACTCCAATAAGAAGATCATAAAACTTAAAGACCATAAAATTGTTTGCTATCATTAAAAAAGTAACAATTTATTCTGACCTACTGTTCGCTTTCGTAGTTGATTTGACTAAATTGTAAAATTCTAGAATTGAGGGTAATAAGGAATAAAAGGTTGAAAATTATCATCTCAATTATTTTCAAATTATTTTCAAATTATTTTCAAATTATTATCAATTAAAATTCTCGTCCAAATATTGTGTGTAGTTCTATAATAATTTAAAATGTTCTTAAACTGCATTTAAAACTACTCTTTTTTATAGGATTCAACAAATACTTTTTTTTTCTTAACTGGCTAATTTTTGCCATTTATTTTCCTGCTATAAACCTTTTAATTTTTCTATTTTTTCATCTTTTACCCTTTTCAGAATATTCTTCTGCAACTTGTTTCTTTTACCAGCTAGTTATAAAATTAATAATTATTTTTATAAAAAACACAACCATTTTAATCTTTTTCTTTTCTATTATCTTCATCAAACAAAATTTTTATTAACATACTTAAATAATGAAGTCATATAATTATAGTTAATTTCTATTTTTACCTGGTTAAAAAGCCTGTGATCAGAATTTTTTTTAAATGCTAATAAAACAAAAATAATTGAATAAAAAATGAGTTTTTTAATGGACAAATCTTCACCCTTAAGCAAATTATTTTTTATTGTCATTTTAACTGACCTTCTAGTTTTGTTTCAATTTAATTTAATTTTTTAATTTTTGTTCCCTTAAAGTTTAAAAAAAACTTATTATAAGATAGTAATGTAATAAAAGCTTTTTTCAAACTTTTTTTCAAATAGAACTTTCATAGCTAAACTTTTAAAAAATTCTTTTTACTTAAAATTATAGTCTAGCAGAATAATTATAAAATTATTCAATGAATAATTTTAAAAGAATTTTTTAAATTTTTATCAAAAAAATCAACTTCTTTTTTTAAAAAGTTTTTATAAAATATTTTTTAGAAACTTTTATAGATCTAAATAACGAAAATTGTCTATAAAAGAAAAAAACAAGTGAAATGGTAAAGTTCATCGGCAAACTGGCCAATTCACAAAAATATACGCTTTTATATAGTGTGTTCACTGAACAAACTATATGTTTCATTCACCCAAGCCCTCATACATTATTTTTCTGTGTGTTATCAAAACTATTTAAGATACAAATGCACAAAAAAAACACTGTTCAGTAGTTTGAAAAAAATTATGTGCTTTTTTCTCTTAAAATTTTTTGTACTGTAAAAGTTTTCTATAACCTAGAGAGAACAAAAATTCGATGTTCTTCGTTCGTACATTTTCTAGAAGTCAAATTTTTATAAATTTTAATACATTTTTCTTTTTTTTTCTTCGCTTCAAACAAACGCAATAGAAAATTACTTTTTTTTGCGCTTCATTCTCCTTTAAGCTCATGTGTCTTTTTTTCTGGAGACCGCTGTCTTGTAAAAAAATCGCTCACGAATGCAAATCTCTAAAGTAAAAAAATTGCAAATGAATTTTCAAAAAACTTTTTAAGTGCTTTTCCTGTGTTATTTAGGGTTCTAGTAAATAATGTTAATATAGATTAGTTTTCTGTATTCTCTAATGCTCTTAAGATTTTTTATTTTATTTTTAAAACTGTATTTCTAGATCTATATTTGATATAAAAGTTAAATATAGAGTTTTCCTATTTTTTAAACTTTTTTTTTTCAAAAAAAAAAACGTAAAATTTAATTCAAAACCCAGTGTTTGTTCAACACGATGAAGCTAGAAATAATGAGCGTCATCAAAAAAGCAAGACAAACGCGCTGTGCACACTATAATGTGTGTCCGTGACCGGAAGCTGCAAAAAAAAGTGCACCGATATTTGGTCTTTTCTTTTTAAATTAAAATTTTTTTCTTTTACTAAAATTTTTCTAATAATAAACTGTGTGATGTAAGAACCTTTTTAACTCTAAGTTTCAACTATAAATTGATGTGACAATATTTTGTTACGACACTTTGCCTATTAAAGCACCTTTTACATCAAAATTTTTTTGCACATTAAGCTGTTAACTTTTTTTTTGTTAAAAGCGCTAAGAATAATGAAACGCCGCAAAAAAGAGGCCAAATTTTGAAAAAAAATTAAAAAAAAAGAAAGGTTTTCTCTGTTAAATTTAAGCACAATATAAATTTTATAGAATAGATTAAACACTCAAAGCATGTTACACAATTTTTTTTTGTGTTTTATAAACTATATTTAAATGAAAAGAAAACTAATGAATTTTCTAAGAGATTTTTTGTCTAGATTTTTTTTCAAAGCTTTAATTTTTAAATTTTGTAATGCTTTGCACTTAATTCTAAACAAATTTAAAATTTTATTTCCATTATTGATAATGATTTGTTAAGATAACATATTCACAATGACAATTATCAATAGAGGTTCTTAGGTATCAAAATTTCTAATAGTAAAAATTATTTTAAAAGACAAATTTATTTTTAAATTTAAAATAAATCATTTAAAAGAATAAAATTGAAATTCTAAACTTTAGAATCTAAAGTAATTTAGATATTTTTTTTATTTTAATCAAATTTATCTTTTACCCAATTTTATAGTTTTAAAAAATTCTATATATTTAATTTATTTTTTAATTCAATAGACTCGCCCATGTCAAATCATTCAAATACTCATTAAATAATAGCCATTTTATTTTTTTCCATTAGAAATATTTGACCACTAATTTTTTAAATATATTTTAGATTTTAAAATTTTGATACTAAATCGTTTTTTAAATTAATCTAAAAACTTTATGTAAAAAAATCCAATCCCTTATAAAATGGATCTGGTGTGTCAAATATCGATTATTCTTACAAGACACGTGATAGAGCAGATTTTTTTCGTAAAAATTTAAATCCAAAATAAAAAAATAATAATCGATTTCTTTAAATTCAAAACCTTAAAATGAAAAGTGGTCATTAGAGTTTATAAGAAATTTTGAAAAAAAACACAGAAAACTCTAGACAAGTATATTTAAATCTATAGATTTAAAAAAAAATTAAAAAATCTTATTTGCACACTTTAAATATCCCTGAGTAATCATTCTAATATAATACTTTTATACTTGCAATGTTTAATTTTAAATAGTTGACTATTAAAAAATATTTCATTGAACAGTGTTCTAACGAATGTTATATTTATAAAAATATTTTAATCAAAATACATACCAGAAAAAACACAAGAAATAATCTGCAAATTGAAGTTATCTAACTTTTTTCGTTCTTTCGCAATCGAGCATTAATGAACATTGTCTGGACATTTTTTCTATCTATAAAAAATTATACTTTTAAAATATTAATACTCTTTCATAAAACCTAAAAGAAAATTACTAATTTAAAGTCTAGTTGTTCTCAAAATCTATACTTCAGAATCTATAGCCTAGATTTTACATTCTAAAACCTCTACCCTAAATCTTATATTACTATACTTAGAAACACAAATTAAATCTGGTGCTTTGAATTTAAAATTTATACTTGGATCATTTACACAAAAGTATTATACATTATCTATTACCATTAATACTCCTCTCTAATATTAATTTTATGTTGAAAAGGACACTGTGTTTACAAAATGAAAAAAAGTTTTTCATGTTCATTTTTTTTTTGTGTAAAAAATCACATAACTCATAGGCAGCCATTTTCCTATAATTTAAAAGAATTAAAAGCGGAAACCTGGTTTTTCTAAAAATTAGACTAATTTTTTTACGAGGATTCAAAATACATTGCTACTTAAAATAGCCAAAAAAGCAATAAGCCTAAGTTAATTTTTGAATTTAACCATTTTTTTTTTACAATTAAAAATTATGACCATATTTTGCTAACCATTTATTAAAATTAAATCGAAAAAAGACAATTTTTTGAAAAAAAAAATTATTTTTAATAATTTAAACATAAATTTTTTACCTAAAATCCAAGCACTATAAATTTCTCTTTAATGGAGAAAAAGTTCGAAATTAGATTATTAAAACTATAGTCATATTTCTAGTTGTTTTTTTTAAATTACCCTTTATTAATTATAGAAAAAAAATCAGAAATTTAGCTAGAAATTTTTTGCTTTATTTTTTATTTTTGTAAAATAGAGTAAGTTTAAAATTTAAATTTTATTCAATTTTTGTATCATCTATCTAAAGAAAAAAACGAACTTTAAATAAACACATACTGATTCAGAGAGGAAACATCAAAAAAAATAAAAAATAATTTCTAAATTTTTAAACAGTATTAATTTAGTTTGTACAAAATTTTTTTATTTAGATGATATCAATATTTTATATGTGTGTACTTTATGTTTCGAAACGTACATTAGAACAAATAGAAAAAATAGTGTTTTCAAAACACAAGAATAAAAATCTAGCCTATATATCAAGGCCATTAGAAAAAGGCAGCAGACTTTTCGAATTTTTTTTTGAAAAAAAAGTACGAAAGTCTCTGCATAAATTATGATTATTGCTATACACATGCATACTATGTATTAGAATTGAGAGTACTTTTGTTTGCATTTTTCTATACGATTTTCTTTTATGTTTAAAAACTTGATAAAATTTTACTTAACTCTAAAATTTAAAGTTTGAATTTTATAAAAAAACTTCTTAAATTTGAGCTAAAAACTTAAATAATTAATGAATGAAAATTAAATAATAAAGAAAAATTGGACAAGGGTCAAAAAAAAGTTCACAAAAAAAAATTTATTTAAAAAGGATGAAAAAATAAAATTATAAGTTAAACTTACTGGATAATTTTAAATAATTTATTTATAATTTATCATAATTAATTTTTTAACTAATCTCTAGAATCTAAATTTATAAATTCAATAAATTTTACATCACGTTTTTTTAATTTTATTCTGTGTTTAGAAAAATAATTTCACAAATTTATCAGAATTTTTTTTTGAAAAAAAGGTTTGTAAAAAATTTGGGCGTCTTTATAGGGTAAAAAAAATTTTTTCAAAAAAAAAAGCAATCAATTATAATTGTCATTAGCTAGACCGATAGATATTCCGCTATAGCGGCGACAAATAGATGGCTTTTTTGCGTGCCTGACACCAAGTCAGGCAAAATTTTCATTTCTCACTATGTATCTGCTAATAGCGGCGTCGAAATAGCTTTTCAAAAAAAAATTCAAATTGAACACACAAGCTATGCAACACAATAAATCGGAAGCGGAAATAGTTGAAAAAAGAAAAATGACTAATACAATTTTTTTATGCTAAAATAAATTTTATCATTTTGGTCACTAGTTTTATAGAACTGAATAATTTTAATAAAAGTAATAATCATAATCTAGAATTTTTCTAGAAAAGACAAAAAAATCTAGTTGATAAGTTTAAAGACTATTTTACTGGAAAACTACCGCTGTTTTGGATTTTTAAAATTTCTTTTAGACCATTTTAGGACAAAAAAAATCTTT
>NW_027601196.1:5000-7500 GCF_964058835.1 Carex rostrata
AAACCCTAAACCCTAAACCCTAAACCCTAAACCCTAAACCCTAAACCCTAAACCCTAAACCCTAAACCCTAAACCCTAAACCCTAAACCCTAAACCCTAAACCCTAAACCCTAAACCCTAAACCCTAAACCCTAAACCCTAAACCCTAAACCCTAAACCCTAAACCCTAAACCCTAAACCCTAAACCCTAAACCCTAAACCCTAAACCCTAAACCCTAAACCCTAAACCCTAAACCCTAAACCCTAAACCCTAAACCCTAAACCCTAAACCCTAAACCCTAAACCCTAAACCCTAAACCCTAAACCCTAAACCCTAAACCCTAAACCCTAAACCCTAAACCCTAAACCCTAAACCCTAAACCCTAAACCCTAAACCCTAAACCCTAAACCCTAAACCCTAAACCCTAAACCCTAAACCCTAAACCCTAAACCCTAAACCCTAAACCCTAAACCCTAAACCCTAAACCCTAAACCCTAAACCCTAAACCCTAAACCCTAAACCCTAAACCCTAAACCCTAAACCCTAAACCCTAAACCCTAAACCCTAAACCCTAAACCCTAAACCCTAAACCCTAAACCCTAAACCCTAAACCCTAAACCCTAAACCCTAAACCCTAAACCCTAAACCCTAAACCCTAAACCCTAAACCCTAAACCCTAAACCCTAAACCCTAAACCCTAAACCCTAAACCCTAAACCCTAAACCCTAAACCCTAAACCCTAAACCCTAAACCCTAAACCCTAAACCCTAAACCCTAAACCCTAAACCCTAAACCCTAAACCCTAAACCCTAAACCCTAAACCCTAAACCCTAAACCCTAAACCCTAAACCCTAAACCCTAAACCCTAAACCCTAAACCCTAAACCCTAAACCCTAAACCCTAAACCCTAAACCCTAAACCCTAAACCCTAAACCCTAAACCCTAAACCCTAAACCCTAAACCCTAAACCCTAAACCCTAAACCCTAAACCCTAAACCCTAAACCCTAAACCCTAAACCCTAAACCCTAAACCCTAAACCCTAAACCCTAAACCCTAAACCCTAAACCCTAAACCCTAAACCCTAAACCCTAAACCCTAAACCCTAAACCCTAAACCCTAAACCCTAAACCCTAAACCCTAAACCCTAAACCCTAAACCCTAAACCCTAAACCCTAAACCCTAAACCCTAAACCCTAAACCCTAAACCCTAAACCCTAAACCCTAAACCCTAAACCCTAAACCCTAAACCCTAAACCCTAAACCCTAAACCCTAAACCCTAAACCCTAAACCCTAAACCCTAAACCCTAAACCCTAAACCCTAAACCCTAAACCCTAAACCCTAAACCCTAAACCCTAAACCCTAAACCCTAAACCCTAAACCCTAAACCCTAAACCCTAAACCCTAAACCCTAAACCCTAAACCCTAAACCCTAAACCCTAAACCCTAAACCCTAAACCCTAAACCCTAAACCCTAAACCCTAAACCCTAAACCCTAAACCCTAAACCCTAAACCCTAAACCCTAAACCCTAAACCCTAAACCCTAAACCCTAAACCCTAAACCCTAAACCCTAAACCCTAAACCCTAAACCCTAAACCCTAAACCCTAAACCCTAAACCCTAAACCCTAAACCCTAAACCCTAAACCCTAAACCCTAAACCCTAAACCCTAAACCCTAAACCCTAAACCCTAAACCCTAAACCCTAAACCCTAAACCCTAAACCCTAAACCCTAAACCCTAAACCCTAAACCCTAAACCCTAAACCCTAAACCCTAAACCCTAAACCCTAAACCCTAAACCCTAAACCCTAAACCCTAAACCCTAAACCCTAAACCCTAAACCCTAAACCCTAAACCCTAAACCCTAAACCCTAAACCCTAAACCCTAAACCCTAAACCCTAAACCCTAAACCCTAAACCCTAAACCCTAAACCCTAAACCCTAAACCCTAAACCCTAAACCCTAAACCCTAAACCCTAAACCCTAAACCCTAAACCCTAAACCCTAAACCCTAAACCCTAAACCCTAAACCCTAAACCCTAAACCCTAAACCCTAAACCCTAAACCCTAAACCCTAAACCCTAAACCCTAAACCCTAAACCCTAAACCCTAAACCCTAAACCCTAAACCCTAAACCCTAAACCCTAAACCCTAAACCCTAAACCCTAAACCCTAAACCCTAAACCCTAAACCCTAAACCCTAAACCCTAAACCCTAAACCCTAAACCCTAAACCCTAAACCCTAAACCCTAAACCCTAAACCCTAAACCCTAAACCCTAAACCCTAAACCCTAAACCCTAAACCCTAAACCCTAAACCCTAAACCCTAAACCCTAAACCCTAAACCCTAAACCCTAAACCCTAAACCCTAAACCCTAAACCCTAAACCCTAAACCCTAAACCCTAAACCCTAAACCCTAAACCCTAAACCCTAAACCCTAAACCCTAAACCCTAAACCCTAAACCCTAAACCCTAAACCCTAAACCCTAAACCCTAAACCCTAAACCCTAAACCCTA